>NW_026913296.1:0-6686 GCF_034315485.1 Pezoporus occidentalis
TGAAAGCTTTCAGTTAAACTTGAGAAAGGTGAAAGCTGAATTTGTGTAAGAATGCCAGTGCAAAGCTCTCCTGGCTATCTGCGACCAGTTCCAACTTGCTCTTGCTAGGTGTCAGGCAGAAAGTCTGCCTCCAGAGTCGCTGAACTCAAGGCAGAAGTTCGAGAGTGACTGAATGCAGGTGATGAAAGTGACGTGATCAGCAATCGGAGGCACTGTTCACTGACTCGTGTGCTGTAGGACAGAACCCAAGCTTGGCGCCTGGCCTTCTATGTGGGGGCAACCCAAACAGGGGCTGACACTGCTGCTGCACTGAGTTGAAAGCTAGATTGCATCAAACTTTTCCGTTAAAGCTAGGAGGAGCAAGATGCGCTCCGTTCAACCTGGCTGTGCTGAAGTCCAGGCCCATTTCCCTCCTGGTCTCGGAGGAAAAGCCAAAGTTCTGCTGACAGGTCAATGGACTAGCGAAGAAGCTCCTGAAGAGATTAATGCAATCTATGAAAGTGCCTGAGATAGGAGGACACCTGTTCACTGCTCTGTGTAAGACACAAGCCCACCTTTGCCTCACGCCCTTCGGTGTGAGACAAGCCAACCTTCGATCCTGCTTCTGGGCAGCAGAGTGAGTGGAGAGATCATTCAAACCCTTTGTATGATGTGGAGAAAGCACATGATGCCCCTTGCAATCGCTGTGTGAAGACCAAACCAGCTTCCCTCTGCTCTTGCGGGCAGAGCAAAAGCTCATGCATCATAGGTTGCTGGAAGAGGCTTGACAATGCATTCAGGCTTTCCTTGAAAGTGGTGTGACAGTAATGGGGCACTTTAACCTGCTTCGAGTGCAGGGCAAACGTTTGTGCTCTACGCTGTGTGCTAGGCAGCAAGTCACTGAGAGGTGATCAAAAGACTTTTACTATCGGAACGAGAGCACCACTGACGTAAAATGAAAGGACATGTGCAGTTGGCACAAGGCTACTGCTTCTGCTGATTGGCAGCAGAGGCCAGACTTTCATTGAAACTCTCAGGTATGAAAGTGAGCAGTGAAAGCAATGATGGAGGCACCGTTGTAAAGCTGACTGTGTGCTGAAGAATCCAGTGCCAGCTTTCCCTCCTGGCTCTTCTGCTGTGGGAGCAGAGGCCAAAAGTTCATGCTCTACTCAGAGTGCTGCTGGGCAGCAAAGAGCAGGCTTCCGAGAGGTTTCATTGAAACTCTCAGGTATGAAAGTGAGCAGTGACAGCAATGATGGAGGCACTGTTGTAAAGCTGACTGTGTGCTGAAGAATCCAGCCCCAGCTTTCCCTCCTGGCTCTTC
Organism: Pezoporus occidentalis; assembly: GCF_034315485.1. Classification (NCBI taxonomy): domain Eukaryota; kingdom Metazoa; phylum Chordata; class Aves; order Psittaciformes; family Psittacidae; genus Pezoporus; species Pezoporus occidentalis. The sequence continues at coordinate 1,304 of NW_026913296.1, forward strand.
TACTGTGGGAGCAGAACCCAAACATTGGTGCTCTACTCACTGTGCTGCTGGGCAGCCGAGAGCAGGCTCTGGAGAGCTTGCATTCAAATGCACTTTTAGGTTTGAAAGCTAGGAGAGACAGCACAGATGGTGACTCCGTTGCAAAGCTGACTGTGTGCTGAAGATTCCCAGCCCCAGCTTTCCCTCCTGGCTCAGCTTTCAATCCCGGCTCTTCGGCTGTGAGAACAGAGGCCAAAAGTTCGTGCTCTACTCAGTGTGCTGCTGGGCAGCAGACAGCAAGCTCCTGAGAGGTAGCATTCAAATGCAAACTCACGTAGGAAAGTGAGCCCTGAGAGTAAGGATGGACATAGTGTTGCAAAGCTGACTCTGTTCTGAAGATCACTAGCACCACCTTTCCCTCCTGCCTCTTCGGCTGTGAGAACAGAAGCCAAACCTTCTGCATCTACGCCCTGCGTTGCTGGGCAGCAGAGTGCAGGCTTCGAAGAGGTTTCATTCAAACTCTTTCAGGTATGAAAGTGAGCAGTGAAAGCAATGATGGAGGCACCGTTGCAAAGCTGACTTTGTGCTGAAGAATGCCAGCACCAGCTTTTCATCCTGGCTCTTCTGCTGTGGGAGCAGAGGCCAAAAGTTCATGCTCTACTCAGAGTGCTGCTGGGCAGCAAAGCGCAGGCTTCCGAGAGGTTTCATTGAAACTCTCAGGTATGAAAGTGAGCAGTGACAGCAATGATGGAGGCACTGTTGTAAAGCTGACTGTGTGCTGAAGAATCCGAGTGCCAGCTTTCCCTCCTGGCTCTTCTACTGTGGGAGCAGAACCCAAACATTGGTGCTCTACTCACTATGCTGCTGGGCAGCCGAGAGCAGGCTCTGGAGAGCTTGCATTCAAATGCACTTTTAGGTTTGAAAGCTAGGAGAGACAGCACAGATGGTGACTCCGTTGCAAAGCTGACTGTGTGCTGAAGATTCCCAGCCCCAGCTTTCCCTCCTGGCTCTTCGGCTGGGAGAACAGAGGCCAAAAGTTCGTGCTCTACTCAGTGTGCTGCTGGGCAGCAGACAGCAAGCTCCTGAGAGGTAGCATTCAAATGCAAACTCACGTAGGAAAGTGAGCCCTGAGAGTAAGGATGGACATAGTGTTGCAAAGCTGACTCTGTTCTGAAGATCACTAGCACCACCTTTCCCTCCTGCCTCTTCGGCTGTGAGAACAGAAGCCAAACCTTCTGCATCTACGCCCTGCGTTGCTGGGCAGCAGAGTGCAGGCTTCGGAGAGGTTTCATTCAAACTCTCTTTCAGGTATGAAAGTGAGCAGTGAAAGCAATGATGGAGGCACCGTTGCAAAGCTGACTGTGTGCTGAAGAATGCCAGCACCAGCTTTCCCTCCTGGCTCTTCTGCTGTGGGAGCAGAGGCCAAAAGTTCATGCTCTACTCACTGTGCTGCTGCGCAGGCGAGAGCAGGCTCTGGAGCGAATGCATTCAGAGGTTTTTCCTGTTGAAAGTGGGCAGTGACACCAGTAATGGAGGCACCTTTGCAAAGCTGACTGTGTGCTGAAGATTAGTAGCACAAGCTTTCACTCCTGGCTCTTCGGCTGTGTGAGCAGAGGCCAAACGTTTGTGCTCTACTCACTGTGCTGCTGGGCAGCTTAGACACCATCCGGAGAGGTACGACTCAAATGAACTTTTAGCTATGAAACCGAGGAGCCACAGCACTGCTGGGGACAAAGTTGCAAAGCTGACTATGTGCTGAAGATTGCCAGAAGCAGCTTTCTCTCCTGGCTCTTCTGCTGTGGGAGCAGAGGCCAGACGTTCATGATCTCCCCAGAGTGCTGCTGGGCAGCAGAGGGCAGGCTTCCGAGAGGATTCATTCAAACTCTCTTTCAGGTATGAAAGTGAGCAGAGACAGCAATGATGGAGGCACCGTTGTAAAGCTGACTGTGTGCTGAAGAATCCCAGCACCAGCTTTCCCTTTTTTCTCTTCTAATGTGGGAGCAGAGGCCAAACGTTCGTGCTCTACTCACTGTGCTGCTGGGCAGCTGAGAGTGACCTCCAGTTTTTATTCAAATTGTCTTTTAGGCATTAAACCGAGGAGAAACTGCAATGATGGAGGCACCGTTGCAAAGCTGGGTGCTGAAGAGGCCCAGCACCAGCTTTTTTCATTCGTCTTCGGCTGTGGGAACAGAGGGCAAACGTTCGTGCCCTCCTCGCTGTGCTCCTGGGTCCCCTAGAGCAAGCTCCGGAGAGGTACAATTCAAATAGACTTTTACTTATGAAAGTGAGCAGTGAACAGGCATGATGCTGACACCCTTGTAAAGCTGACTGTGTGCTGAAGAGGCCCAGCACGATCTTTCCCTCCTGGCTCTTCTACTGTGGGAGCAGAACCCAAACGTTGGTGCTCCACTCACTATGCTGCTGGGCAGCCGAGAGCAGGCTCTGGAGAGCTTGCATTCAAATGCACTTTTAGGTTTGAAAGCTCAGAGAGCACAGATGGTGACTCCGTTGCAAAGCTGACTGTGTGCTGAAGATTCCCAGCCCCAGCTTTCAATCCCGGCTCTTCGGCTGTGAGAACAGAGGCCAAAAGTTCGTGCTCTACTCAGTGTGCTGCTGGGCAGCAGACAGCAAGCTCCTGAGAGGTAGCATTCAAATGCAAACTCACGTAGGAAAGTGAGCCCTGAGAGTAAGGATGGACATAGTGTTGCAAAGCTGACTCTGTTCTGAAGATCACTAGCACCACCTTTCCCTCCTGCCTCTTCGGCTGTGAGAACAGAAGCCAAACCTTCTGCATCTACGCCCTGCGTTGCTGGGCAGCAGAGTGCAGGCTTCGAAGAGGTTTCATTCAAACTCTTTCAGGTATGAAAGTGAGCAGTGAAAGCAATGATGGAGGCACCGTTGCAAAGCTGACTTTGTGCTGAAGAATGCCAGCACCAGCTTTTCATCCTGGCTCTTCTGCTGTGGGAGCAGAGGCCAAAAGTTCATGCTCTACTCAGAGTGCTGCTGGGCAGCAAAGCGCAGGCTTCCGAGAGGTTTCATTGAAACTCTCAGGTATGAAAGTGAGCAGTGACAGCAATGATGGAGGCACTGTTGTAAAGCTGACTGTGTGCTGAAGAATCCGAGTGCCAGCTTTCCCTCCTGGCTCTTCTACTGTGGGAGCAGAACCCAAACATTGGTGCTCTACTCACTATGCTGCTGGGCAGCCGAGAGCAGGCTCTGGAGAGCTTGCATTCAAATGCACTTTTAGGTTTGAAAGCTAGGAGAGACAGCACAGATGCTGACTCCGTTGCAAAGCTGACTGTGTGCTGAAGATTCCCAGCCCCAGCTTTCCCTCCTGGCTCTTCGGCTGGGAGAACAGAGGCCAAAAGTTCGTGCTCTACTCAGTGTGCTGCTGGGCAGCAGACAGCAAGCTCCTGAGAGGTAGCATTCAAATGCAAACTCACGTAGGAAAGTGAGCCCTGAGAGTAAGGATGGACATAGTGTTGCAAAGCTGACTCTGTTCTGAAGATCACTAGCACCACCTTTCCCTCCTGCCTCTTCGGCTGTGAGAACAGAAGCCAAACCTTCTGCATCTACGCCCTGCGTTGCTGGGCAGCAGAGTGCAGGCTTCGGAGAGGTTTCATTCAAACTCTCTTTCAGGTATGAAAGTGAGCAGTGAAAGCAATGATGGAGGCACCGTTGTAAAGCTGACTGTGTGCTGAAGAATCCCAGCACCAGCTTTCCCTTTTTCCCTTCTAATGTGGGAGCAGAGGCCAAACGTTCGTGCTCTACTCACTGTGCTGCTGGGCAGCTGAGAGTGACCTCCAGTTTTTATTCAAATTGTCTTTTAGGCATTAAACCGAGGAGAAACTGCAATGATGGAGGCACCGTTGCAAAGCTGGGTGCTGAAGAGGCCCAGCACCGGCTTTTTTCATTCGTCTTCGGCTGTGGGAACAGAGGGCAAACGTTCGTGCCCTCCTCGCTGTGCTCCTGGGTCCCCTAGAGCAAGCTCCGGAGAGGTACAATTCAAATAGACTTTTACTTATGAAAGTGAGCAGTGAACAGGCATGATGCTGACACCCTTGTAAAGCTGACTGTGTGCTGAAGAGGCCCAGCACGATCTTTCCCTCCTGGCTCTTCTACTGTGGGAGCAGAACCCAAACGTTGGTGCTCCACTCACTATGCTGCTGGGCAGCCGAGAGCAGGCTCTGGAGATCTTGCATTCAAATGCACTTTTAGGTTTGAAAGCTCAGAGAGCACAGATGGTGACTCCGTTGCAAAGCTGACTGTGTGCTGAAGATTCCCAGCCCCAGCTTTCAATCCCGGCTCTTCGGCTGTGAGAACAGAGGCCAAAAGTTCGTGCTCTACTCAGTGTGCTGCTGGGCAGCAGACAGCAAGCTCCTGAGAGGTAGCATTCAAATGCAAACTCACGTAGGAAAGTGAGCCCTGAGAGTAAGGATGGACATAGTGTTGCAAAGCTGACTCTGTTCTGAAGATCACTAGCACCACCTTTCCCTCCTGCCTCTTCGGCTGTGAGAACAGAAGCCAAACCTTCTGCATCTACGCCCTGCGTTGCTGGGCAGCAGAGTGCAGGCTTCGAAGAGGTTTCATTCAAACTCTTTCAGGTATGAAAGTGAGCAGTGAAAGCAATGATGGAGGCACCGTTGCAAAGCTGACTTTGTGCTGAAGAATGCCAGCACCAGCTTTTCATCCTGGCTCTTCTGCTGTGGGAGCAGAGGCCAAAAGTTCATGCTCTACTCAGAGTGCTGCTGGGCAGCAAAGCGCAGGCTTCCGAGAGGTTTCATTGAAACTCTCAGGTATGAAAGTGAGCAGTGACAGCAATGATGGAGGCACTGTTGTAAAGCTGACTGTGTGCTGAAGAATCCGAGTGCCAGCTTTCCCTCCTGGCTCTTCTACTGTGGGAGCAGAACCCAAACATTGGTGCTCTACTCACTATGCTGCTGGGCAGCCGAGAGCAGGCTCTGGAGAGCTTGCATTCAAATGCACTTTTAGGTTTGAAAGCTAGGAGAGACAGCACAGATGGTGACTCCGTTGCAAAGCTGACTGTGTGCTGAAGATTCCCAGCCCCAGCTTTCCCTCCTGGCTCTTGGGCTGGGAGAACAGAGGCCAAAAAACTCACGTAGGAAAGTGAGCCCTGAGAGTAAGGATGGACATAGTGTTGCAAAGCTGACTCTGTTCTGAAGATCACTAGCACCACCTTTCCCTCCTGCCTCTTCGGCTGTGAGAACAGAAGCCAAACCTTCTGCATCTACGCCCTGCGTTGCTGGGCAGCAGAGTGCAGGCTTCGGAGAGGTTTCATTCAAACTCTTTCAGGTATGAAAGTGAGCAGTGAAAGCAATGATGGAGGCACCGTTGCAAAGCTGACTGTGTGCTGAAGAATGCCAGCACCAGCTTCATCCTGGCT
>NW_026913297.1:0-13135 GCF_034315485.1 Pezoporus occidentalis
CCCCCAAACACCTTAAATATCGCCCCAGATTTCCCCACAAGCCTCTCCCTTAACACCAAACCCATTCATAACCCCCAGATCCCCCTCCCAGCACTGCTGAACCCCCAAAATTCCCCCTAAAGCCCCAAACTCCCCCATGTCATCCCCTATAGACCCAAAATCCCCCTCCAGGACCCCCAAATATCCCTCATCCCTCCCAAAAAGTGGCGCTGGGACCCTTTAGGGACCCCAACCCCTCCCCATAACCATCAAATTCCACTTCCCAGACCCCCCCCCAAGCCCATCAGGACCCCCCCAAATCCCCACATTCCCCCGTTGGCACCCACCAGCCGCTGCTTCCCCTCCTGCAGCTGCCTCCTCAGTGGCCCCAGGGCAGTTTCTGGGGAGTCCATGGGGCTGCCCCGTAGCTCTGGGCCCTGCTGGATCTGGGCCCCCCGAGCCCCTGAGAGCCCCGTGGCCTCCAGCATCAACCTGGTGGCAAGGGGGGCCCCAAAGCCAAACGTTGAGGGGAGTGGGGGGGGAGCTTTAAGGACCCCTATGAGCCCAGCACCCACTTCAGAAGGAAACCCAGGGGGGTTTAAAGTATAGAGGGGGTCCCTAAAGGGTTCTGGGGTTCAGGAGTGGGGAGGAAAAGATCATGGGGGAGGGCCCAGGGGCAGTTTTGGGTTGCAGGGGGGGAAACCGGGCTGCAGGATGTATTCAGGGGGGGTCCTTGAGAGGGTTTTGGGTGCATGGGGGAATCCATAGGGTGGGTTTGGGGTGCAGAGGGGGGCGGTTTTGGGGTGCCGTGGGGCTTCTGGGATGCATGGGGGTGATTTTAGGGTGCAGGGGTTGTGTTTTGGTGTGCAGGGGGCATGGTTTTGGGGGGCGGGGGGGCGGTTTGGGATGCAGGGGGTTGTTTTGAGGTGCAGGGGGGATGGTTTGGAGTGCAGAGGGGGTGTTTTCGGATGCAGGGGGGATGGTTTGGGGGTGCAGGGGCGTGTTTTGGAAACCCCATAGAGCCCCCCCCAAACCCTCTAACGCTCCCCACCCCACCCCCCAAACCTGAATCTCCTTGAGGTGCTGGTACCTGAGCCCCGAGTTAAGGAGGAAACCGGGGGGGGGGGGGGCTGTTAAAGGAGGGGGATCCTGGGGATCCCAATGGGATTTGGAGGGGTCCTAAAGGAATTTGGGCTCCTGTGCATGGATCTGGGAGAAGGGGTTGGGGGGGGGTCACAAGGGGGAACTGGGGGGTGCTGGGGGGTTGTTGGGATCCCAATGGAATATTGCGGGGGTCCTAACAGGCAAAAGGGTTTGGGGGGGTCCTGAGGGGTTTTGGAAGCTCCCCAATGAGCTTGGGGGTCCCCCCCCACTTTGGGGTGCAGCGGATACCACAGCAGGTTCCCTTTGATCTTCTTCACATTCCTATAGGAACACACCCCCCCCCCCGCCATGTATTTTAGGGACCGATCCGAGGTTTGGGGTCCCTCCAGATGTTGCAGTTCCTCCCCCCCCAGATGTTGGGGTGCCCCCCTCACCGCGGGTGCCGCACGTGGCCCATGATGTACTCCCGGATGGGGGCACAGGGCCCCGGGCACAGCCTGGAGGTGGGGGGGAGACAAAGAGAGGGGGTCAGGAGCACCCCAACCCCCCCAGGACCCCAAAAGCCCCCACTGGGGGGTCCCGCGGGCTCCAACCTGCGCAGGTCGGTGTTATAAATTGAGAACACAACGGATCATTATCCAATTAACATTTTTATTAATTATAGCAAGTAGAATATAAGCAAAGACAGCGCTGGACGACAGGGGAGTCTGTACTCCGCCAACTGCCGTACTGAGCAGTTCAAACAGTTCCTTTTTATACATCTTTATTTCCGTGCCCATGAAATAGTGGAGGTACTCTGCGCATGCTTCAGCTGTTGCCAGGGGGTCACTGGTGGTCGTTGAGGCTGAAGCAAGAAGTCTTCCTCCTTCATCCTATAGTTGACCTTCTACTCCTATGTCCTTATATGGAGTTGCTTGTTTTATTTCTGCCAGTTCTGGGAACATCCTACAGTTATCTTTAGTCAACATCTGCTATGTTTACATAAGCGGTACTTGGTTTAGTTTGTGTAAGCGATTGCTGTTATCTTATCTTGCACAAGCTGTGTCTGGCGATTGTTTGAGTAAGCGATTTCATATTCTTTGTTGCCTACCCTTTACATTGGGCTTAACATAAATCTTAATAAACAATATCCTTATCCTTAGTTTCTTACAATTCCCCCTTTTTCTTTTTATCCTATTGTTTATTAGATGCTGCTTTCATTGTAAGCTAGTTTCTCTCCACACTCTAAACATTTATCACAACATTCACAAGGTATTTTCTTACAATCACAGATATAGTTTCTACGCGGTATGACACACTCACAATAATCACATAGACCTGTAAGATCTATACCTGTGCCTTCAGGTACACATCCGTTAGGAGTCCAGGTTGCTTTTATATGTTTATCAGGAGTCTTTACTGACCAGCCTGAGGCTATTGTCTCACATCCCCAATACCCACAATAGTATTGTCCGGGATAATTACAGTAAGTTGGTCCAGAGGCCAGGCATATATAAAATGGAGGCCCCTTTTCACAAGGTATTGGTACTAAATCACAAAGTTCCACTATGAATTCAGGTGGCCCTGGGTCGCTAAAAGTGGCTATTGTTCTCGTTCCTTCCCAAGATATTAGTTCCCACTTAAATGGTTCATGTGGATTTTCCCCTTTTGCCTGGGTTATTATCAATATCAAGACTAACGGTATACCAGGAAAAAGGGTGTTTGTCAATTTTGCCAATTTAAGTATATTTTTACCAGTCCTGGGGAAGTTCGGCCATTGCTGCTTTTGCGTCCCATTGTTCTGGTTCTTTTCTCCACAGTTTGTTCCTCTTCTGCCTCGCCCGTCGACTCGGTTGCTTCGAGCCACGGGGTGTACCATCTTCTCGGCAGCAAGGGAATTCTTCAGGAGGACAGCTGTTTCTGGCTTTCTGCCTATTCACATAGGCTTCCCACTTTGCAGCTTTAACTAATGGGGCAAAGCAAGGCACGGTTAATACTTCCCTTCTGCACTTTATAACCAAAATCTCAGTTACAAAGGGGACTGGTTCGTTAGAGTGGTAACAATAATATTGAGGTTTTACTCCTTTGGTAAAAATCTTCCACCACTCATGGGATTCTCGAATAATTTCTCGTTTAGACTCTAATTGTTTTAATTTCCACTCAGTGAGAGTTCTTTGGATTTTCTCACACTGTGTGCAAACTCCTATTGGAGGGTATCCATATCCACAGTGTGTCCACCATTTATCCTGGCATACCTTACACCTAAAACAAACAAATGGATAACAATTGCAGTTCAAATTATTACACCTAATTCGTATATCTAGAGTATATATATTATTTACATCAGCATATCTTCTATATTCACTATTGTGTGGTTGCATAAGTTTAGCAATTTCCTTCAACACACTTTGTACGCTTCCATATATAATAGACAAAAAGAGAAGTAATTATAGCAAATATAAACAGCAGTACACACTTTATACCAAAAGGTAATGCGTCAAAATAATCAAATAAAGTTTCTATCATTGCGTTATCTTTTCAGAGTTATCTTGGTGTCACCTGGAGTACTGATTATTTTCCAGTGGGGTTTTGTCACTGGGCCTTTAATGCGACTGGCATGAGTCCATCCACGCTCAGCAGTCCGGACAGCTGTTTCTTCCACTATTCGTGATGACCCATCTATAAATAATACTTCTCCACATTGTAGTTCTTCTTCTTCTAAATCTGGCCTAATGCGTGTCTGTTGTTCAATTGTTTGAAAACAATTGTGCAATAGTTCATTACCTTCTCCTGGGTATAAAAATTCAGCGAGGTTAACTGCTCCAATAGTTTTCAAAGATAGTTTAGGGGATTCTATAAGTATTCCCTCATATTTTAATAATCGGCTATCTGTAAGCCATTTTTCTGCTTTTTGTTGTAACACCCCCCTGATGTTATGAGGCGCATATAAGACAACCTCTCCATTAAAGGTAATGCGATTTGTTTCCTCAAGTAATAAGGCAGCAGCAACAATGATTTGTAAACAACTCAGCCAACCCCTGCTCACAGGGTCCAACAACTTTGATAGGTATGCCACCGGTTTCTTCTGTCCGGCCCATTCCTGAGTTAATACTCCGAATGCCGTTCCTTCATACATGTTAACAAATAAATGGAATGGCCGCTTTAAATCTGGTAGGCTTAAAACCGGTGCTTGACTTAGCTCTCTTTTGAGACTGACAAACTGCTCTTGATCCTGAGGGGTCCACTTGGGTATTTTGTCTTTAGACAGTTGTTCATATAAGAATTTAACTTTAAAGCTATAGTTTTCTATCGATTGCTGTCCTGGGTTCCGCAGTAGCAGTCATGTTTTTCCTTTGTGTTAACTGGTACAGTGCTGTGTTTTGACTTCCAGTTTGAGAACAGTGTTGGTGAAGCCGATGTTCTCGGTTGTTGCTAAGTGATGTTTACCCTGACCAAGGACTCTGTGAGGCTCATGCTCTGCCAGGGAGGAGGGGAGGCTGTGGGGAAGCAGAGACGGGGCGCCTGACCCGGGCTAGCCGGGGAGGTATTCCATACCACAGCACGTCATGCCCGGGGTGAGGGGTAACTGGGAGTTACCCGGAAGGACAGGGGCTTCCGGGTGGAGCTCGTTTCTCTTGGCCGGTGGTATCGTATTCTCTTCCCTTGTTATTTTCCCTTATCATTGTTGTAGCTGATAGTAGCGGTGGTGATTTGTTGCTGGACTGTTTTTGTCTCAACCCGTGGGAGTTGCACTCTCTCGATCCTCCTCCCCGTTCCTCCGGGAGCGGGGAAGGGGAGAGCCCCGGTGCGGGGAGGCAGGGGGGGGAGACGGACACGGACCTCGATTGTTGTCAGCTCGGCACCACTCACTGGGAGTGAGTGAACAAGCTACCTGACTGGGTTTAAACCACGACAGTTCTTTTTGGCGCCCAACGTGGGGCATGAAGGGTTGAGATAAGAACAGATCTGACTGGATTGATAGTCACTCGTCACAATGCTGATTTATTGGCTCTCAAGGTTGTTCCTCTTGATCTCACAGTTTCAGTATATGATATCTTACGTCCATCCGGTACTTGCTGTATTAGTGTTTTTCAAGTGTGGGGCTTGGGCTAAGGTTTTTATCCCATTGTACTTTATGGTAATGACTTGTAATACAATAGAATCATTGATCATGAAACTGATCTGGTTTATGTTCCCAGTGTGGTCACCACCTTTATACTTTGGGAGGTATATGATGGAGGTGCTTAGCAATTACACATCTTTTTTCTCCTTCTCAGGTGCTCAACCTGGGAAGGAGACATCCTTTTACCCTCCTAGTCGTCCCCCCAGACCATTTACATTTGAGAGTTTTGAATTTTTTGAATGGCCTTTTAATGCTGTTGAGACTTCTTTGCTGATGGTGATGGGAATCACCATGCTAACACGCATACAGAGTGTGTTTTACCCACTACTGATTTCAAGAGTTAAGCAGATTCAGGTTTGGGTCTTGTCTGGGGTCAAACGACGATGTAGGAGGACCGAGAGATTTTCCCTGAGGCTGGACAGCCATGAGTGGCAGGGTGTGTGGGATAGTATGGGCAAGTATCTAGGTCAGTGGGCCCCTCCAGTACTTTGGAATTTCACTACCGAACAACTGCAAAATCCAGAAGAATTAGTAAAACACTTAAATGAGGTGTGTGGTCATTCTGGCCATACCAGAGATGGACAAATCATGGCAACGTGCTGGGGCTTGGCCTATGCTTACAGGGCCTTGTTCAACACTATCCAGCACCTTCAAAAGGAAAAGAATGTCGGCGGATCTGAGGGCAAAGCAACAGTCGCTACTCAAACTTTGGCTGCAATGAACAGCACAGCTGTCCCAGTGGCAAGTACAGCAGCTGCTCAAACTTCAACTGCAACAGACAGCGCGGTTACCCCAGCTCCAAGCACAGTAGCTACACCACCCCCAGTAACAAGTACAGTTGCTACTCAAACCACAGTGATAATCACTGCAGCCAAACCAGAGGACCAATTCATACCAATATCAGTTGCCCCTGTACGCAAGAGAACAAGCAAAAAGGAGGCAAAAAGGGTGAAGCGAGATGAAGAACCAATGAATTCACCACCCGGTCCAGAATCTGATCAGGAGTCATCATCACATGACGAAGAAGAAGAAGAAGAGGTAACTTCTCGACCTCGGACCTCAACCGAGCTGCGGAATATGCGAAAAGATTTTACCCGTCAACCAGGGGAGCACATCATCACCTGGTTACTCCGATGCTGGGACAATGGGGCTGATGGTCACGAACTAGAAGGTACAGAAGCCAAGCAGCTGGGATCACTTGCTAGAGAAGGGGGAATTGACAAAGCAATTGCAAGAGAGAAAAAGTCCCTCAGCCTTTGGAGGAGGCTCTTGGCAGCTCTGAAAGAAAGGTTTCCGTACAAGGACGATGTTACGAGTCGTTCGGCCAAGTGGAATACTATAGACAAAGGCATCCAGTCTCTGAGGGAATCGGCCATCGTAGAGATGATCTATCACATCAAGCCGAATAACGGGGATACACCTATAGATCCAGATGAAGTTGAATGTACACGACCCATGTGGCGAAAACTTACACGGAATGCACCGTCATCATATGCCCATTCATTGGCAACAGTAACCTGGAATGACATAGTACCACTAACAGTGGATGAAATGGTTCATAAACTCCGAGAGTTCGAAGACAATCTCACCCCTTCCATCATCTCAGCTGTGAAAAAACTGTCCCAGGACATCGAACAATTGAAGGACAATCTATCTGATTTATCCGGCTCCTCACGTGTACCAACACGCGTCTCAGCTATTAACAAAAGGCGTCCTATTGTTCAAGAGAGGAGATACAGGAGGTATACGCCATGGGGTACCCTATGGTTTTACCTGCTGGATCACGGAGAAGACATGACAAAGTGGGATGGAAAACCTACTTCAGCTTTGGAGGAACGGGTGAGTGAACTGAAGAGGGGAGCAAGGGCCAAGACTGATCGTCCCATGAGAGCTACGGCTTCAGTCTCTGGTGATCAGTTTCCCAGATGGAGTGGAAGAGCTGATTTTACTCCAGCTCCTGTGATAACGAAGAATAATCCCTTTCAACACGACTTAAGTGTCCAATGCTGTGACGACTGTTAGAGGGGCCCTGCCTCCAGCCAGGTGGAGGTAGGGGACAATCGGATTTACTGGACTGTGTGGATCAGATGGCCTGGCACATCAGTCCCACAGAAGTATAAGGCTCTAGTAGATACCGGTGCACAGTGTACCCTGATGCCATCAAGCTGTCAAGGGGTGGAACCCATCTATATTTCTGGAGTAACAGGAGGATCCCAAGAGTTGACTGTGCTGGAGGCTGAAATCAGCCTGCCTGGGAGGGAATGGCAAAAGCACCCTATTGTGACTGGTCCAGAGGCTCCATGCATTCTCGGCATAGACTACCTCAAGAGAGGGTACTTCAAAGACCCAAAAGGGTACCGGTGGGCTTTTGGTATTGCTGCTTTGGAGACTGAGGAAATTGAGCAGCTGTCCACCTTGCCTGGTCTCTCAGAAGATCCCTCTGCTGTGGGGTTGCTGAAAGTTGAAGAACAACAAGTGCCAATTGCGACCACAACAGTGCACCGGCGGCAATATCGCACCAACCGAGACTCCCTGATTCCCATCCATCAGCTGATCCGTAAACTGGAGAGTCAGGGGGTGATCAGCAGGACCCGCTCACCCTTCAATAGCCCCATATGGCCAGTGCGAAAGTCTAATGGAGAATGGAGACTAACAGTAGACTATCGTGGCCTGAATGAAGTCACACCACCATTGAGTGCTGCCGTACCGGACATGCTAGAACTTCAGTATGAACTAGAGTCAAAGGCAGCCAAGTGGTATGCCACGATTGATATCGCCAATGCATTTTTCTCAATCCCTTTGGCAGCAGAGTGCAGGCCACAGTTTGCTTTTACTTGGAGGGGTGTCCAGTTCACTTGGAACCGACTGCCCCAGGGGTGGAAACACAGCCCTACCATTTGCCATGGACTGATCCAGACTGCACTGGAACAGGGGCAAGCTCCAGAACACCTGCAATACATTGATGACATTATTGTGTGGGGCGATACAGCGGAAGAAGTCTTTGAGAAAGGGAGGAAAATAATCCAAATCCTGCTGAAAGCTGGTTTTGCCATAAAACGGAGTAAGGTCAAGGGACCTGCACAGGAGATTCAATTTTTGGGAATAAAATGGCAAGATGGACGTAGACAGATCCCCACAGATGTGATCAACAAGATAACAGCAATGTCTCCACCAACTAATAAGAAAGAAACGCAAGCTTTCTTGGGTGCAGTGGGGTTCTGGAGAATGCACATCCCAAATTACAGTTCGATTGTAAGCCCTCTCTATCATGTGACCCGGAAGAAGAATGATTTTAAATGGGGCCCTGAGCAGCAACAAGCCTTTGAGCAAATTAAACGCGAGATAGTTCATGCAGTAGCCCTTGGACCAGTCCGGACCGGACCAGATGTAAAAAATGTACTGTACACTGCAGCTGGGGAGAACGGTCCTACCTGGAGCCTCTGGCAGAAAGCTCCAGGGGAGACTCGAGGTCGACCCCTCGGCTTTTGGAGTCGGGGATATAAAGGATCTGAGGCCAGCTATACCCCAACTGAGAAAGAGATACTGGCAGCCTATGAAGGGGTTCGAGCTGCTTCAGAAGTGATTGGCACTGAAGCACAGCTCCTTCTGGCACCCCGGCTGCCCGTGCTGGGCTGGATGTTCAAAGGCAGGGTCTCCTCTACACATCATGCAACCGATGCTACATGGAGTAAATGGGCTGCACTAATTACACAACGAACTCGAATAGGAAATCCCAGTCGTCCAGGCATTCTAGAAGTCATCATGGACTGGCCAGAGGGCAAAGATTTTGGAATGTCACCAGAGGAGGAGGTGATGCGCGCTGAAGAGGCCCCACCATATAATAAACTGTCAGAAAGTGAAAAGCAGTATGCCTTGTTTACTGATGGCTCTTGCCGTATTGTGGGAAAGCATCGGAGATGGAAGGCAGCTGTATGGAGTCCTGGACGACAAGTTGCAGAAACTGCTGACGGAGAGGGTGAATCGAGTCAGTTTGCCGAGGTGAAAGCCATCCAGCTGGCCCTGGACATTGCTGAACGAGAAAAGTGGCCAGTACTTTATCTCTATACTGACTCATGGATGGTGGCAAATGCCCTGTGGGGGTGGTTGAAGCAGTGGAAGCAGAGCAACTGGCAACGCAGAGGTAAACCCATCTGGGCTGCTGCACTGTGGAAAGATATTGCTGCCAGGGTGCAGAACCTGGTGGTGAAGGTACGTCATGTAGATGCCCATGTACCCAAGAGTCGGGCCACTGAGGAACACCAGAACAACCAACAAGTGGATAAAGCGGCTAAGATTGAAGTGGCTCAGATGGACTTAGATTGGCAACATAAAGGTGAATTATTTTTGGCCCGGTGGGCCCATGACACTTCAGGCCATCAGGGCAGAGATGCAACATATAGATGGGCCCGTGACCGAGGGGTGGACTTAACAATGGACACTATTGCCCAGGTTATTCATGAGTGTGAAACATGTGCTGCAATTAAACAAGCCAAGCGGTTAAAGCCTCTTTGGTATGGAGGACGATGGTTGAAGTATAAATATGGGGAGGCCTGGCAGATTGACTATATCACACTGCCACCAACCCACCAAGGCAAGCGCCATGTGCTTACCATGGTGGAAGCAACCACCGGGTGGCTGGAAACATACGCCGTGCCCCATGCCACTGCCCGGAACACCATCCTGGGCCTTGAGAAACAGATTTTGTGGCGACACGGCACCCCAGAGAGAATTGAGTCAGACAATGGGACTCATTTCCGGAATAACCTTATAGATATTTGGGCCAAAGAACATGGCATTGAGTGGGTATATCACATCCCCTACCATGCACCAGCCTCTGGGAAAATCGAACGGTACAATGGGCTGTTAAAAACTACACTGAGAGCAATGGGTGGGGGAACTTTCAAGCATTGGGATACACACTTACCAAAGGCCACCTGGTTGGTCAACACCAGAGGATCTGCCAACAGGGCTGGCCCAGCCCAGTCAGAACTGTTACATATTGTAGAGGGGGACAAAGTTCCCGTGGTGCATATGAAGAATTTGCTGGGGAAGACAGTCTGGGTAATTCCTGCTTCAGGTAAAGGCAAACCCACTCGTGGGATTGCTTTTGCTCAGGGACCTGGATATACTTGGTGGGTAATGCGGGAAGATGGGGAAGTCCGATGTATACCTCAAGGGGATTTGATTTTAGGGGAAAACAGCCAGTGAACTCAATTGTATGCTGTTGCCTGCTGTGTAATGCTTTTATAGCCCATCAACTAGATGTCTCCAGGTCACCAGCGACTGGCCCTGACTTCCCTCCAGCCATCATCCCAACAGAGAATGAACTTTGAACATCATGGACCGAATGGACTCGGCAGCATTATAGGGATTGGTCCATGCACTAAGAAAATGATCCTTTCCTCTTGGTCTGTATGTATATGGATGTATATATGTGGGAGAGCGATGGTGTATTGAAAATGTGGGATCTGAGCACGACGTGAATGGTATGGAATAAGGGGTGGATAATGTCCTGGGTTCCGCAGTAGCAGTCATGTTTTTCCTTTGTGTTAACTGGTACAGTGCTGTGTTTTGACTTCCAGTTTGAGAACAGTGTTGGTGAAGCCGATGTTCTCGGTTGTTGCTAAGTGATGTTTACCCTGACCAAGGACTCTGTGAGGCTCATGCTCTGCCAGGGAGGAGGGGAGGCTGTGGGGAAGCAGAGACGGGGCGCCTGACCCAGGCTAGCCGGGGAGGTATTCCATACCACAGCACGTCATGCCCGGGGTGAGGGGTAACTGGGAGTTACCCGGAAGGACAGGGGCTTCCGGGTGGAGCTCGTTTCTCTTGGCCGGTGGTATCGTATTCTCTTCCCTTGTTATTTTCCCTTATCATTGTTGTAGCTGATAGTAGCGGTGGTGATTTGTTGCTGGACTGTTTTTGTCTCAACCCGTGGGAGTTGCACTCTCTCGATCCTCCTCCCCGTTCCTCCGGGAGCGGGGAAGGGGAGAGCCCCGGTGCGGGGAGGCAGGGGGGGGAGACGGACACGGACCTCGATTGTTGTCAGCTCGGCACCACTCACTGGGAGTGAGTGAACAAGCTACCTGACTGGGTTTAAACCACGACAATTGCCTACAATACCCAAATAGCCCTAATGCCTGCCGAATTTGCCTCTTAGTGACAGGCATAGCTAATTCCAAAATTCCTTTAATGCGCTCCGGATCCAATATCTTCTGGCCGTTAAACAAATAATGTCCCAAATATTTCACTTTTTCCTCCACAAATCGTAACTTTTCTCGTGATACCCGTAGACCCTTTTGTGCAAGAAAGTTTAGAAGTCGAATGCTTTCTTTTCTTACATCCTCCTTATTATTCCCTGCTATGAGCAGATCATCTACATACTGTAATAGTACGTTCCCCGTTTGTACCTGGTATTCTTTTAAGAGCTCTTCCAGGGCCTGTCCAAACAGATTAGGGGATTCAGTGAACCCTTGGGGAAGCACGGTCCATCTCAATTGCTGTCTACGGCCTGTCTCTATGTCTTCCCATTCAAAGGCAAAATAATCACGGCATTCTTCTGCCAGTGGACAGGCCCAAAAGGCATCCTTTAAATCAGCCACACTATACCAGGAGTTATGGGGTCCTAGTTTGCTTAGCAGCGTGTATGGATTTGCTACTACAGGGAACCGGGTGATAGTTCTTTTGTTTATTTTCCTTAAATCATGTACGAGCCGATATTTCCCATTTGGTTTCTTTACGAGCAAAATGGGGGTGTTAAAGGGTGACATACAAGGCTCTAAGATTCCTTGTGCTAACAATCGATCAATTTCTGGCTTTAACCCTCTTCGTCCTTCTAGGGATATGGGGTATTGCCTTACCCTCACAGGTATGTGGGGTTCGGAAATTTGGATTTTAATCGGTGGAATTTCCAATCTATTAATTGTGTCCGGAGGGTACCAGACATTGGGGTTAATTTGTTTTTGATCATCCACGGTCAAAGGATAAGCCGACACTGTCAGCTCTTGATTTTTCACTTTAATTTCTAATTGCAATTCAACAATTAAATCTCGTCCTAACAGATTAAATTCTGCTTCAGGGACGAGCAAGAGTTCACCCATTCCAAATTTATTTTCAGTTTCAAATACCACATTTTTGATTTTGCTTACTTTAAAGGGTTCTCCTTTTGCCCCAATTACTTGTACTTTTTCAGGGGAAACTTTACATCCCTCAGGTATATGCTTAATAGTTGATTTCTCAGCCCCAGTGTCTACTAAAAAGGTGAACTCTTGTTTATGGGGACCTATTCTTAATTTTATCAAGGGCTCATGATGACTCCGGTCCCCTAAGATATAGAGCCCCTGACTCTCCTATTCCGTTTTCAACATTTCCTCATCCCTGATCTTTTGTCTGCAATTCTTCTTTATATGCCCCTTCTTTCCACAGTAAAAACAATATCTCTGTTCCTTCTCTACTACTACGTTCCCTTGTTTCGTTCCAGCAGATCTGTGTTCACCAGTTCGCCCTTTGCGATCCTCTCTGACCGCTGCTACCATCATTTTTACTTGTCGCTTGCTGCTCTCCTCTTCCCGCCTTACGTAAACTTTCTGAGCTTCTCTCAGTAATTCATCCAGCCCTCTATTCTGCCAGTCTTCTAACTTTTCAATCTTCTTTCTGATATCTTCCCATGATTTTGCCACAAACTGAGTTTTGAGGAGTGCTTGCCCTAAAGGGTCGTCTGGATTTACCCCAGAGTACAGCTGAAGGGCTTTCCTCAGTCGTTCTAGCCACTCAGTAGGGCTTTCATCTTTCTTTTGCATTTCATTAAATGCTTTATTGATATTCTGGCCACGGGGTACTGTTTCTCTAATTCCCTGAATTACTATAGTTTTCAGGTCCTGCATATGAGTTCTATGTACCGGATCTTGATTATCCCAATTAGGTCTTTGGAGTGGCCATTTAATATCTGCTTGG